>NW_026901765.1:560000-562408 GCF_033783945.1 Neopsephotus bourkii | reverse complement strand
GGTTATGGTTAGGGTTAGGGTTAGTAGCGTTAGGGTTAAAGTTAGGGTTAGGGTTAGGGTTAGGGTTAGGGTTAGGGATAGGGGTTAGCTGTTAGGGTTAGGGTTAGGGTTAGGGTTAGTGGTTATGGTTAGGGTTAGGGTTAGGGTTAGGGTTAGGGTTAGGGTTAGGGTTAGGGTTAGTTTAGGTTTACGGTTAGGGTAAGGGTTAGGTTTAGGGTTAGGGTTAGGTTTAGGGTTAGGGTTAGGGTTAGGGGTAAGGGTTAGGGTTAAGGTTAGGGCTAGGGTTAGGGTTAGGCTTAGGGTGGTTAGGGTTAGCGTTATGGTTAGGGTTAGGGGGTTAGTGTTACGGTTACGCTTATGGTCAGTGTTAGGGTTAGGGTTAGGTTTAGGTTAGGGTTAGGGTTAGGGTTAGGGTTAATGGTTAGTGTTAGGGTTAGGGTTAGGGTTACGGTTAGGTTTAGGGTTAGGTTTAGGGTTAGGGTAAGGGTTAGGGTTACGTTAGGGTATAGGGTTAGGCTTACGGTTAGCGTTAGGGTTTGGGTTTGGGTTGGGGTTGGGGTTAGGTTTAGGGTTAGGGTTAGGGTTAGGGTTAGTGTTAGGGTTAGGGTTAGGGTTCGGGTTCGGGTTAGGGTTAGGGGTTATGTTTAGTGTTAGGGTTAGGGGTTAGGTTTAGGGTTAGGGTTAGTAGGGTTAGGGTTATGGTTAGGGTTAGTGTTAGGGTTTAGAGCTTTAGGGTTAGGGTTTGTGTTAGGGTTAGGGTTAGGGTTAGTTTAGGTTTACGGTGAGGGTAAGGGTTAGGTTTAGGGTTAGGGTTAGGGTTAGGGTTAGGGTTAGGGTTAGGTTTAGGGGTAAGGGTTAGGGTTAGGGTTAGGGTTAGGGTTAGGGTTAGGCTTAGGGTGGTTAGGGTTAGCGTTAGGCTTAGGGTTAGGGTGTTTGTGTTACGGTTACGCTTATGGTCAGGGTTAGGGTTAGGGTTAGGTTTAGGTTAGGGGTAGGGTTAGGGTTAGGGTTAGGGTTAGCGTTAGGGTTAGGGTTAGGGTTATGATGAGGGTTAGGATTAGGGGTTACGGGTTACTGTTAGGGTTAGGGTTAGGGTTAGGGGTTAGGGTTAGGCTTAGGGTTAGGGTTAGGGTTAGTATGGTTAGGGTTAGTAGGCTTATTGTTAGAGTTAGGTTTAGGGTTAGGGTTAGGGTTAGTAGGGTTAGGGTTAGTGTTATAGTTAGGGTTGTGGTTAGAGGTAGGGTTAGGGTTAGGGTTAGTGTTAGGTTTAGGGATAGGGTTAGTGTTAGTGTTAGGGGTTAGGGGTTAGGGTTAGGGTTAGGGTTAGGGTTAGGGTTAGGGTTAGGGTTAGGGTTCGGATAGGTTAGGATTAGGGTAGGGTTAGGGTTAGGGTTAGGGTTAGGGGTTAGTGTTAGGGTTAGGGTTAGGGTTACGTTAGGGTATAGGGTTAGGGTTAGGGTTAGCGTTAGGGTTAGGGTTGGGGTTGGGGTTGGGGTTAGGTTTAGGGTTAGGGTTAGGGTTAGGGTTAGGGTTAGGGTTAGGGTTAGGGTTAGGGTCAGGGTTAGGGTTAGGGGTTAGGGTTAGGGTTAGGGTTAGGGTTAGGGTTAGGGTTCGGATAGGTTAGGAGTAGGGTAGGGTTAGGGTTAGGGTTAAGGTTAGGGGTTAGTGTTAGGGTTAGGGTTAGGGTTACGTTAGGGTATAGGGTTAGGGTTAGGGTTAGCGTTAGGGTTAGGGTTGGGGTTGGGGTTAGGGTTAGGGTTAATGTTAGGGTTATGGTTAGGGTTAGGGTTGGGTTAGGTTTAGGGTTAGGGTTAGTGGTGAGTGTTAGGGGTTATAGTTAGGGTTAGGTTTAGGGTTAGGGGTAGCGTTAGGGTGTTAGGGGGTTAGTGTTAGGGTTAGTGTTAGGGTTAGGGTTAGTAGGGCTAGGGTTTGTAGGGTTAGGGTTAGGGTTAGGGTTAGGGCTAGGGTTAGGGGGTTAGGGCTAGGGTTAGGTGGTTAGGGGTAGGGTTAGCGTTAGGGTTAGGGGTTATGTTTAGGGTTATGGTTAGGGTTAGGGTTAGTAGCGTTAGGGTTAAAGTTAGGGTTAGGGTTAGGGTTAGGGTTAGGGATAGGGGTTAGCTGTTAGGGTTAGGGTTAGTGTTAGGGTTAGGGTTAGTGGTTATGGTTAGGGTTAGGGTTAGGGTTAGGGTTAGGGTTAGTTTAGGTTTACGGTTAGGGTAAGGGTTAGGTTTAGGGTTAGGGTTAGGGTTAGGGTTAGGGTTAGGGGTAAGGGTTAGGGTTAAGGTTAGGGTTAGGGTTAGGGTTAGGCTTAGGGTGGTTAGGGTTAGCGTTAGGGTTAGGGTTAGGGGGTTAGTGTTACGGTTACGCTTATGGTCAGTGTTAGGGTTAGGGTTAGGTTTAGGTTAGGG